>NC_061113.1:119248319-119293375 GCF_002878395.1 Capsicum annuum | reverse complement strand
TGTTACTATAAAGTGTTTCAAATGGGGCCATCAAAATACTGGAGTGATAGTTGTTACTATAATCAAACTCAATCAAAGGCAAGTGATCATAACAACTACTCTTCAAATCAAGCATGTCTGCTCTCAAATGTCCTTTAAGGTCTGAATGGTCCTCTCTTTCTGATCATCTATCTGTGGATGAAAAGTCCTACTAAGGTGAACTTGGGTACCAATACCCTTCTAAAAAGTCTTTCAAAATTGAGAGGTAAACTGCGTACCTCTATCTAAAATAATAGTTAAAAGAAACTCCATGAAATTTCACCAACTCTCTAAGATAGAGCTTAGCATTATATTCAACTGAATCAAAAGTGTTAACTGATAAGAAGTGTGCTGACTCAGTCATTCGATCCATAATAACCTAAATAAAATAATGTTATCGATGAGTACGAGGCAACGTTGCAATAAAGTCCATATTCACCACTTTCTACTTCTAAGTAGGAATACTAAATTCCTGAAGCATACCACTAGGTCTCTGGCACTCAACCACCGGCTGGAAATTTAGACACATAGCCATGAATTTTGCAATATCCCTTTTCATTTCATTCCACAAATATACTTTCTGTAAATCACGGTACATCTTGGTGGCTCCTGGGTGAATAGAATATCGATAACCATTAGCTTCTACTAATATCCACTGTCTCAAGTCATCCACATTCGAAATACATAACCTGCCTTGACAGCAAAGAACACCATCTCCCCCTTGGGAGAAAACCTTAACCTTCTGACTCTAAATTGCTTTCTTCAAATTTAGAAAAATAGGATCTCTATCTTACTTTTCCTTCACCTCTTCTACCAAAGTAAATTCCGAAATGTTCTAAACCCATACATTACCTTCGGTTGAATCAACCAACCAAACTCCCAACCTAGAAAGCAGATGAACCTCCAGTAATAACTCTTTCTTCTTATTCTCAACGTGAGAAACACTCCCTACATACAATCTTCTAAGGGCATTGACCATAATAATAACCTTACTCAGGTGGTACAAGATACTTATATCATAGTCCTTCAGTAACTCTAGCCACTTCTTTAAAAAAGATTTAGATCTTTTTAGATGAATACCTACAGAAGACTCTTGTTATCAGTGAACACATCAACATAAACCCCATAAAGATAATGTCTCCAAATATTTAAGGTAAACACCACTACTGCCAACTAAAGATCATGAGTCAGATAGTTCTTCTTATAGGGCTTGAGTTGTCAAGAGGCATATGCTATAACCTTCCCCCAACGAATTAACACAGATCTAAGTCCAACGTTGGAAGCATCACAATAAATGACAAAACCATCTGAACCTTCTGGTAGAGTTAAAACTAGAGTGGAGGTGAGTCGGGTCTTCAATTACTAAAATCTTTTCTCACAAGAATCAGACCACTAGAATTAACTTTATTTTGAGTTAGTTTGGATATGGGAGAAGCAATAGAGGAAAATCCTTCAATAAACTATCTGTAGTAGTCATCAAAACCCAAGAAACTCTTGATATCTGATGGAGAAATGGGTCTAGGCCAATTTTACACTTCTTTAGTCCTTTAAGGATCAAGTTAAATTCCTATACCATAAATAACATGACCAAGGAATGCTACTAATTTCAAGCTAAATCATACTTGCTGAACTTTGTAAAACTTGGTGATCTTTTAATTGTTCATTAAATTTCTTAAGCTTGACTGGAGCTATTTTATTAGGTGGAATTGAAATAGGCTGGGTATCTGGAAGGAGATCTATTCCAAAGTCAATTTCCCGCTCGAGAGGAACTCCAGGAAGATCTTTAGAAAAGACTTCAAGAAATTCATTTACTACTAGAAATAACTCAAGACTTTGGATTTTGGACCTTGAGTCCTTGACTCGAACAAGATGATAGATGTACTCTTTGGAAATTATTTTCATTGCCTTAAGGAAAGAGACAAACTGACCTACAGACACTGAGGTACTACCTTTCCACTCTAAGAGTGGTTTATTAGAAAGTTGAAACTAAAATACTCTATTTCTACAATTAATTGAGGCATAGCAAAAGTGAAGCCAATCCATGCCACGAATAACATCAAAATCGGTCATGTCTAACTTTACAAGATTGACTAAGGTAAATTTATGGGACACTATGATTCTATAAATTTTGTATACCCATCTAGCTGTGACTAAAATACCGACTAGAGTAGAAGCTGAGAAGGGTTCTGCGAGGATTTTGGGGCTGACACCGAAATCTACTGTTATATAGCTAGTCACAAAGGATAATGTGGCTCTGGGGGTCTAACAATGCATAAACATGAATGTGAAAAACTTACAAAATACTAGTGACCACATTAGGAGAACCCTCCTGGTCCTATCAAGTTTGAAAAGCATAGAACGTACCCTAATATTTTCCACCAGTTGCACTAGAAGTGGCACCCTGTTGATTCAGTCAACTTACTAGAGAAGCTAAAGAATTTGTTTGGCTTTGATGACGTTCATTCCTACCTCTCTATGTCACTAATGGGAAATCCCTCAGTCTGTGACCAAACTTACCACACGCAAAACAAGCATTACTACCTACCAAACATTTACTCTTATGGGTCCTAGCATATTTCTTGTATACTGGGTTGGTGAAAATACTATTCACACTACCCTGTAACTCAGATACTGGTGCTCTATCTTGAGTATCCTATCTGAACTTGGGTACTGGAGCACTAGCATAAGATGGGGCTAGTGTTAAAGATTTTTGGTGGAACTGAGAGTGATTTCCACCATTTGACCTCTACTAAGAGAAATTAAAGATATCAGTTCTGGCCCTCTTATTCTTCTTGTCCCTCTCCTTGATCTTCTTCTCCTTAATCTGTTGAGCATGAATAATTAATCTAGATATGTCCATCTCTTTAACCAACATAGTCGTTCTACACTCCTTGACTACATCCTCAGAAATATCTAACACAAATTTGCTCATTCGGGCCCTAGGGTTAGCAACCATAGTTGGAGCATACCTCACCAACTAAGTGAAATTGAGTGAATACTCCTTCACACTCATATTTCCTTTCTTTAGGTTTATGAACTCCTGCACATTGTTTTTCCTCAACCCAAGTGGAAAGAACCTATCCAGAAAAGCAGTAACAAACTTATCCCACTGAACCAACCCTATATTTGTACCTGTATCCTCTTTTTACTACTTAAACCATGTTCTAGACACTCTTTGCAATTGGTAAACAACTAAATAATCACTCTCAACTGAAGTGACACCTATGATCTCAGTGACCTTATGAATACTATGCTTGAACTCCTATGGGTTCTCCTCAGGCTTAGACCCAAAGAAAATTAAAGGATTCATCCAAGTGAAGCCACAAAGATAATACTATAAAAGAAGCCTTGAACTCATCCTAGGAGACTTGTTCATTCAGAGGGTCTTCCAGAACTGGAGGTGGTGCTTGTTGATTCCCATTTCTCTTTCCGTTAGTTATACTATGAGGCATTTTTTTGTAAACAGGTAGAGGGCAAGTCAGAAGAATAATTTTAATAGAGTTCACACTTTATTACATGACATGAATAATTGAATAAATGAGACTTTTCTAAAATATTTCATAGCCTTTCACTCATAAGTGTGGAGCTTCACACCCATGAACAAGACTCTACTTAACACGACTTTCAGACACCCTAGGACACTTTAAACCTGTTGCTTTGACACCAAGTATGTCATGAACCAAGACTTCCCCTAGTTGTAATAAGGTACTTAGAGTCACAAGTGACCTAAAGCTAACCCATGGACTAGCATAACTCTAAGAATTCTGAAGAGATAATATACTTTGCAGAAGCTAAAATAAATAATCTATTACTAATTATTAAAGAATCAATACTAAATAAGAGTATCAAAACTAAAATTGTTTGACAAAACCCAACATGTTGAAATATAACTAAACTGTCTGTCTGTCTGAAAGCCTCTACTCATATGAGTTATTGGGACATGCCCCCCAACTAACTCTAACTGACAAAAAATAAAAGAATGTGGAAAAATAAATATTGATAACTAGTCCTCAAATGATGAGGACTCATCAAAAATTGCTACTGAATATGGTACCAAACTGTACCCAGCACGATGTGGATACTAAGCATCGAAACCTATATTATAAGACAATATAGCATTATAAAAGTATCCAATCAGTACTTTAAATGTATTGAGTATGTGAGATGAGAAAACTAACTAATATAAGTTGAACATGAATGCATAAAACATAGTGAACTAATGCAAGACCAAGTATAAATATATACTGAATGAAGACTGAATAACTGAAATACAGGGTCATGCAAAATCTGACAGTTGAATATAATTGAGGGATATGGGAGCTAAAAATAATCGACATACCCCAATCTGAGCAAATCTAGTTCCAACCCTATAACCCCAATTGGATGGATATTCAGTACCTTGCCAAGGGTATGAACAATGGTTGGTGTGGATCCACTAAACTAATTCCCAAAGGACTAGGGTGTCAATCCTTAAGTGGTGAATGACCCTTGAAAATATACGCTGGCTCTTTAGTTATAGAACTTAGACACTTCTACTAAAGGTCTCATTCCTAACTGAGGGGTAAGCCTTTATCCCTACATTCACTCAGTGCTAAGTATTACGCTAATTAAATGAGACTAAAAATTAACTTGTTCATGATAATTACATTCTAAAAATATAATTAGTGAAAAATCTAATGTGATTAAAGACATGTAAATTGAGATTTGAGAAAACCTTTAGGACTTAATGGGTGAAAGAAACCCATTGATGAAATCCTATATACCTGGAGACAGAATCCTTGAGAAACTCTTGGGAATTTGGGTTGAAAGTTGAAGAACCCTACTTTGCTATTGGAGAAGAGAAAATCACCCTTTTTCTCAATGTGTCGATTGATTTTTGAGTTAATGAGGCATTTGGGAGATTTGTCCTAATATTCTAGCCATTGGAAAGCCTAAATGACGTATTTTTGGGGGTTAAAGAATGGTAAAAGACCAAAAAATCCTTTTAAAATATGCATCAAATTTCTGGAAACATTCATAATGGCTCAGGAAATGAATTTTTGGTTTTGGTTATGAGTCGTAGCCTGGAATCATTACCTGAGGATCTAAGATTTGGGTCCTTACTATTATGACAAAGACTCCTCTTCTAATGATTATTTAGTCTGACCATGAGCCATCATGAAGTGTCATTATCAATGGGATGATTTTTTTGTCCCTCACTGCCATGATAACGAGTCTTCACTATGACTCATTATCTGACAATGAGTTATTTCCAGAGCCATTGTCACTGGCAGTTTAATAGATAGAGCCTTATAAAATTTTCCATAATTTCTTACCATGATATTGGATTAAGGTGAGACTAGTGGCATTGAAAAGATGATTTAATTATCCATCTATTGGTGGGTCTAGAGCTTAAAAATTTAAGGCATTACACCTAGCTATCATCCATATGTAGAAGCTCCTTTTAATGTTCCACATGATTACCATGCTCATATCAATAAGTCCATATAAACAACTTCAAATTACATGGAAGCTCTAGAATCACTTATAGGAAATGGAATTCTAGTATTCTTAGCTAAGGGACAGATAGAATAATTAAGAACCGCAAAATTTCAACAAAATTACTTTTGATACTCCCGCTTGTATAATGTCAATTTTTGACTTGAATGGTGATTAGGAATGCTAAAAGGGTGTTTTGGAAAAGTTTCAAAATTTTCAAAAGGGGTTTGTAGCCATTTCGGGACCCCGAGGTAGTAAGCCTCTACGATAGTGGTGTGCAATGCCCCTTAGCCTCCGCGATTAGGGCGTGGTAGGGAGGCTAAGCTCCGTGATAGCAGTGTTCCATGCCGCTATGATTTTTTGTCCAGTTTTTTCTTTTTCACTTGGGGTAAGGGGATATTGGTCCTTTTACCCTTTATGAGTTTATAACATCAAATTGACCTTTTTTCTTTAGTTTTAAAAGATTAAACTCTACTATTTTCTTCTTTAACTCCCAACCCAAGAAAGCTCAAAAGTTTTACAGAGAATTCATTGTTCAAGCTCTAAACTTTAATTTCTCTACAATTCTTTGTACCTTTTAGGCATGTTTCTTATTTCTTATCTTGAATTTTATATTGTGGCATTTATTTAATCAATATTCATATGTTTTAATTGAGGGGTTTGAAATTGGGTTTAGGGGTTTTGAGTATTTTTACTTGAATTGTTTTCTCATGTTTTAAATGAATTATTCATGCTTTTATTGATAGTTTTTTGGACTAAATTGGTGCATTATGATATTGATTGGAATGAGTGACATGGGGTTCACCAAATTGATAAACTTTTGGCTATGTAATGGAATTAACCTCAACCCACATTTTAAACCTGATTTTGAATAAGGATATTCACATAATTTACTTGTCTTTTGAACCCATTGCCTTGAATTAGAGGGTTAATGGATAAATATAGTTTTGGAATTCCCTTGGTACCTATGGTTTTGGATTTTGAATGGAACTTAGGATTCTAATGGTTATATGGACTGGCTTGGCATAACTGAATTAGCTTGCAAGCATATTGGTATAATGATACCAAGTTGGTAAATACCTTAATAAATAACTCCTGGGTTAGTGGTTGGTTTATGTTCTGGGCTTAAAGGGAATTGTCTAGCTCACTGTAAAGGTGTAATCCTGAGGGATCAACACTAAAAACAATGTTTGTAGATGTTGTGGGGTCAATATAACCACGTGTTTGGATACACATTATATTTTGGATGGCTATCGCCTTTATATCTTTAGCCTTTCTTTGGTTTTCTTAGTTTATAACATTAATACACACTGAAGTCCTTCTAATAAAGTAGACTGGACACATATATCCCATAGATGACTTTTAGGACAGAGCAAGCTACATAGTTCAGGATAATGGTTTAAACTCTCATGTTTATAAACCTTGTCCCAATCCCTCCATCCTATGTATGTATATAAAAATATTGTGCATATGGTTTTGACTAGTTTGTGGGTAATATTATTATTTTATCCCTATCTCTTGAGTTATATACCAATTCTTGCCCCACTGACCATCCCCTTATGCTACATCATTTCATGAGTTAGGTTCGGAGAACTTTTCTATTGCTCTTGAGTAACGTTAGGTAGATTGGTACATCTGTTGGTTTGTTGTGAAGTGGTGAGCCTCCATCTTTTGGAAGGCCCAATCATTTTATTAGTTTCTTTATTGTCTTAGTACTTTTGTATTCTTTTTGTCATAGTCGGGTGCATGTACCAACTTTGTTAGTATTCTTCATTTAGAGGCTTTTGTTGATAAGATTGAGGAGTCATTGATGTTTTATTTTGACTCTTATCTTTCTTTATTGATGTTTTATTTTGATTCTTATCTTTCTTTTGGATTCATATTTCTCTGATAAACTTTTTGGCTTTCACTATTTATCTTTATTGTGCTCTTGAGCTAAGGCTAAGGGGGTTGTCTCAAACCTATGGTGGGCTTAAGATTGCCATCATGGTCAGGCCTAGATTTAAGTCGTGACAAACTTGGTATCAAAGCACGATTCAGAGTCACTAGGTGTCACAAAGTCGTGTAGAGTAGAGTCCCTTTTATGGGTTTGTATCACTTCATACTTCAAAGGGGGAGGCTACAAGACACTTAGGAATTCTTTCCTTTCTTGTGTTCTATTTTGGGCTATAAAGTCTAGTTTCGATAAAACTCTTCTAGCTCCTGGATTATTTGCATTTTAGATCATGCCTCCCCGATGGTTGTAGTAACTCTGCTAAGTCCTTTATCCCACTTGAGGATAATGTGCAAGGAACTCACCCTGTCTATGGAGTGCATACCTGATCTAGGGTCTCTGCTCCTGACTATTTCGCTTCATATAAGGTTTCATCGATCCTTACTATACCTTCTCAGGATTCTAGAGCTGATGATACTTATGCTTAGTCGCCTTAGGAAGATATCTCTAATGCAGAGTTCCATTAGTCTATTCATATGCTTGCTCAACTAGTCGCATCATATTTCATCGGTTTGATCATGTTGGTTTTGCTGTTAGTTTATTTGAGGTCACTTGGGTTGGCCAATTTATGTGGTTGAATCCCCCAACCTTAACAGGCTCTAATATTGAGGAGGATCCTCAGGGGTATATTGATGAGATGGAGAAGATTTTAAGGGTTATGCATGATACTGATTCAAAGAGTGTGAATTTTGCTACCTATCAATTGAAAGATGTGGCTTACCAATGGTATTAGGAGTGGGACTCAATGAAAAGTGATAATGCTGAACTAACAGTGTAGAATGAGTTTTTGGATGCTTTTCTTGGTTACTTCTTTCCTTAGGAGCTAAGAAAGGCTAAGGCCAAAGATTTTATGAACTTAAAATAGGGTAAAATGAGTGTTAGAGAGTATGCACTAAAATTCTAGTAGTTGTCCCATTATGATTTGGAGTTAATGTCTAATATGAGGTCCCAAATGAGGAAGTTTTATTCTTGGTTGTCGAGTAATTTAGTGCTAGAGTGTAAGGCTGCCATGTTGGATAATGATATGGACATATCCAGGCTGGTGGTTTATATGCAATAGGTGAAGAATAAGAAAAAGAAGTAGGTAGAGATGGGAGAGAGAAAGAACAAGAAGTTTAGATATGCAAAATAGGGTGCAAATCAGCAGAACAATGGAATAGATAGTAGGTAGTGGACTAAGATGAAGAATTGAGAAAACTCTTATTTGATAGATAGTGCTCCTTATCCTAAACTTTCAGGTGATTATTATTTTTAGGATAGCAGCAGTCTTAAGGCACTGGGAGCCCAGTCTCATGCCAGTGAAGCTCAGTTAACCCCACCTTATCATTCTTACCATTTTTGTGGACAACTCCACCGTGGGTATTATAAGGAGGGAAAGAACTTGTGTTTCTATTGTGTTCATCCTAGTCATCTCTAATGAAATTATTCAATAGCTAAAGTTTCCATAGGAGCTAATAAGGTCCCGATCGCCTCTTCTTTGGCTCCTGCACCTAAAGGCGCCACTTCAGTTACCAACAATGGCCAGAATTAACTCTATGCACTTGGAAATTATCAAGGATTCGAGGAATCTTCAGATGTGTTACTGGTATTTTACAACTCTTTTCTTGTAATGTTTATTGTTTACTTGATCCGAGTTCTACCCTATATTATGTGACCCCATATATGGTTGTACACTTTTGTTTTGGTCCTGAAAATATTTTTGACCCTTTCTCTATTTCTACTCCTGTAGGTTATTCTATAATTTCTAGCATAATCTATAGGGGTTGTGAGGTATCCATTCTTAATAGGGAGACATTGGTGTATTTTATATAGGTTGATATGGTGGACTTTGATGTAATCTTGGGGATGGATTAGCTCCATTCATGCTATGCTTCTCTAGGTTGTAGGACCCAAAAGGTTAACTTTTATTTTCCTAATGAACCGATAACTGATTGGGAGGAGAGTTCCTTAGTACCCAAAGAAAGGTTTATTTCTTATCTTAAAGCTCATAAAATGATCACCAAGGGGTGTTTGTATTATCTAGTTTGGGTTAATGATTCTAACTCTGAGAGTCTGATAGGGAAATAAATTATGGGATTGATCCTCTATTGGATACCCATCCTATTTCCATTCCTCCTTATAGGATGGCTCCGGCTGAACTAAAGAAACTTAAGGAGAAATTCAAGGATCTTCTTGATAAGGGTTTCATTCATTCTAGTGTTTCTCTGTGGGGTGCTTCTGTGCTTTTCATGTGAAGAAAGATAGGAATTTTTTCCTGGGTATAGATTATTGCCAGTTGAACAAGGTTACAATGAATAATAAGTATCCTCTCCCTAAGATTGATGACCTTTTCAATCAGCTTCAGGGTGCTAGGTATTTTTCCAAGATTGATTTCTGTTTGGGCTATCACCTATTAAATATTACGGAGGTTAATATTTCCAAAATTTCTTTTTGGACCCGATAATTAGGTTGCTTTCATGGGTCTTAGAAATCAGGTGTACAGGTAGTTTTTGGATTATTTGTTATAGTCTTTATGTAAGACCCCGCAAAGTCTTACATTGATAATCAGCTCTTTTAGCTCCTAAAAGCTCTTTGGAAGGTTCAACACTTAGAATATTTTAGCTAGGTGTTCAACCATTTTAAGCCTTTGAACTTCGGGGATTTAGTTGATAACCTTCCCAACCTCTGTTTTCCAATTTTCAAGTTGTATTGTGATAGGGCAAGTCTATAGTACATTCCCGGTGAGTTTCGGAATTTTTGGAATCCATTTAGGGCACGTATGGATTTCAAACCAGTAGCTAAAGGCTATAAGGGGGGCGTCACCTAGCTTATAGCCTTGCCCCCTTCCTCTATAGCAAGGTGCCGCCCAGCTGCAAAAGGCTCTAGGAAAGGCGCCGCCGTGCTATAGCCTTTATGCCCAATTTTTCAGCATTCCACCTTCGTGCTCTGAGGGGTAATTTGATCATTTTCCCACCCCTATATATATATCAAAAACACGGAATTTATCCCTCAAAACACCAAAATATACTTCTTTTCATCAATTTATCTCAAGAACAAGAGGAAGGGTTTCAATTTGAAGACCCAAATCCAAGAGATTTCATCGTAGATTGCTAAGGAACTTTCATCTAAGGTATGCACTATGTTGATTCATGGACTCCTTTCATCCATAAAGCTCAAGAACCCTATTGTAAACTATATATATATATATATATATATATCATGATATTCATGTTATGACTTGATTGTTGATCATGTTTATGTGTTGAATGATTCCAAGATGGGACCTTTATGTGTTTCTATGAAACTAGGATGGCATGTTAGTTGAAATATATATGAATTTTGGGTGGTTTAAATTGTTAAATTAATGAATATACCTAGGCCATAAAGTGTGCATACGAGGTGTTTGATAAAATGCCTATGAGACTTGAAATCATGTTTTTATGACTTAATAGGATCTAAATGACAAGTCCATGCTCTATCTCTTATGGTTTAACATGAATTCCATGCTATTGTTGGGTATTGCTGTTATGATATGGAATGCTCATGAAATTGGCGATATGCAAGTATTTACATGGTATATGCATTCGCTTCCATGTACAAGATTATGATGACTATGTACTTCATAAAATCCCCTACTTATTGTATTACGGATTGTTATTGATAGTCATGTATTCAAGAAAGTCATGCTTTTTCAGTTTTCTTTCTATCGAGTCCTGGGGTACTTGTACCCAAAAAAATATAGATGTGTGCCTAGAGTCAGTATCATGTTTTCACGGTACTCTTAGTCAAGCCATCTTTAGTAGAATTCATTTAGTCATGTGACTCAGGAAAGTTTAGTAACTCAGTAATCTCAGTAGTATTCCATCAGTCAATGGAACTTTATGAATCCAGTCAGTTTAGTCTAGTTAATCATGTTTAGTGTCTATTCATATGGGAGTAGGAATTAGCACCGAGTGAACCCAAGGATGGGAACACACACTGTCAGGTAAGGGTGTGATTCTTAGAAGTCATCCTTGCATTCCAAAACTATGTAGCCAGCATAGGTTGAGACTCAACACTGTCAGATGAGGGTAGATGAGATGGATAAGTACTGTCAGATGAGGGCCCTACCATTCTCTTTCGGGGACACTGTTAGATGAGGGTTACCCATAGTTTGTCTTTACTAGTGGCGTGGTATTAACACCCTTCTAATCAGGGCACAGATTGGACCCCATCTTAGCTATTATAGTGCATTTGGGGCATGTCGGTAAGATAACTTTCTCCCACAATTTCAAAATCAGTCTCAGTAAAAGAACTTAGATAGTATTTCAGATTTTAGGACTGTCAGATACAGTCAACTCCGATACAGTATGGAAATCAGCTAGTTCCATTAAGTTCAAGACTGTCAGATTCAGTCACCCATGTTATCAGATATATCAGCAAAATCATGTTATCAATACTCAAATTCAGTAATCATGTTTTCACGATCTCATTTATAGTATTATACGTTCATTCATGCTTTCTCATATTCATGTTAGTCAGCCAGTTAGTATTGTTCATGCATATAAACCCTATCCATTCAGCCTACCTCACATGCATACCAGTACATTTAAAGTTCTGACATATTTGCGCTATAGTGTCTTATACCATAGGTTCAGATACACGAACTCTAGAGCATCAGTAGATTCCAGTATCAACAATCAGAGTTAGACATCTTATGAGGACACAATCATTATTTTTATTATACAATCATTATTTTTATTATCTCATTAATTAGTTTATTAGTTGGAGTTAGTTGGGGACATATCCCATCAACTCCTTAAACAGACAACCATGTTTTAGAGGCTTTTTAGAATACAGTATGTTCAGACAACTTATTTTAGTCTTGTTTTGGGTATTTTATACCCCACCCAGATGTTATATCTTTATCAGATTTTATGTCACAGTTTTGAACCTTATGGCCTTCCAGTTCATGTTTCTGTATTTTACAGTATATTATGCAGTATAAAGGTACAACTATTAGTCATGGGATATCTTATGGTTCTTCAAGGTCATGAGAACCGTGTAGCATTCTGGGTACCAGATTTGGGGCATTACAAAGTTGGTATCAGAGCCTAAAGTTCAATAGTGTCCTAGGATGTCTGAAAGTTGCACTAGTAGAGTCTTGTACATGGGTGTGTTGCGCACCACATTTATGTGCAGGAGGCTATAAGATGTTTTAGGAACAGTTTCCCTTCTTTTAGTATTCATGTCGTGCCAGTGAGCATAATCTCAAGTCAATCTCTCAGTATAATCTGTTTCTTCTCTTTATTTCAAAACATGCCTCCCAAGAGAAGAACCCAGCCTGTCCAAGAAAATCCCTTGGACGAACATGTTTCTCATGTAGAGTTCAAGGCTACATTCACTACTCTTATTCAGTCAGTTACTACTAGAAATGAATGACCAACTATCATTCCAGCAAACTCAGTGGACAATTCAGCTGCAGCCAGGATTCAGGACATTACTCGAATTAACCCTCTATCCTTTCTCGGATCTAAGTCAATGAGGACCCACAAGAATTCATTGATCAGGTTTAGAAGGTGACAAATATCATGGGGGTGACTATTATTAAGAGTACGAAGCTAGCTGCATATTATTTCCAGGATGTGGCTCATACTTGGTTCAAACAGTGGAAGTCAGAGAGGTCAGATGATGCAGGTCCTATAGAGTGGGAGGAGTTTGTCACTGCATTCTTAAATATATTCATTCCCCAAGAGCTTAGAAAAGCTAAGGTGCTAGAATTCATCAACCTCAGGAAAGGCGACATGACGGTAAAAGAGTATTCTTTTAAGTTTACTCAATTAGCCAGATATGCCCCTCATGTAGTTACAAACAACAGGGCTAAGATGAGTAAGTTCGTTTCAGGGGTGAATGATAGCATGGTAAATGAGTGCAGATCTACCATACTGAATAGTGACATGACTTTAGCCAGACTCATGAATCATGCTCAGTAGACAGAGAAACAAAAGATTAAGATGGGGGAGAAGCAGAGTAAGAGAGCAAGGATAACTAGTTTCAACTTTGCTCAGCCCAAGTCAGAAGGAGGAAATCGTTCTCATTTTCATCCTAAGTCATCAGTTCCAGCTCCTTCTTCAACCAGTGCTCTATCTCTTAAGTTTAGAGATGGAAACAGAGATAGAGTGCCAGGCTCTAAGTCTCAGGGCAGTGTCAGCAATTCCCAAACTAATCCCCTTTGTCAGACTTGTGGTAAGAACCACAAGGGTGTTTGCAGATCAGATAGCGATGTATGCTTTGGTTATGGAAAGCTAGGCCACAGTTCAGAGATAGTCCTCAGTCGGGTTATCAGGGTCAGCAGAACTGTTCCCTAGCTCAATTCGGTTGCCTAAATCAGCAGGATTCCACCTCCAGTACTACTAGTAGACAATGCCCAAATTGTCTTTATGCTCTTTAGACTCGACAGGATTAGCAAAAGTCTCCTGATATAGTTACTGATACATTACATATCTTTCATATTCATGTTTATGCTTTGTTATATCCAGGTGCTTTCTTATCTTTTGTTACTCCCTACAAAGCAGGCAATTTCGAAATTAGTCCCAAAATTCTAGTAGAGCCATTTTTAGTCTCTACCCTAGTGGGTAAAACCATCATAGTCCGGTGGGTATACAGGAACTGCCTAGTTATGATATTTTAGAAAGTCACTTCAGCAGACTTAATCAAATTAGAGACAACTGATTTTGATGTCATTCTTGGCATGGATTGGCTTCATTCTTGCTATGCTACAGTCGACTGCAGAACCAGAATAGTTCAGTTCTAATTTTTGAATGAACCCGTCCTAGAGTGGAAGGTTAGTATGTCCGCTTTTAGAGGTCAGCTTGTTTCCTACCTTTGGGCGAGGAAAATAATATCTAAAGGATGTGTCTATTATCTTGTTTGAGTTAAGGACACTAGTTCTGAAACTCCCAGCCTTGAATCAGTCCCAGTTAGAATGAATACTCAGATGTTTTTCCCAAAGATCTTCTAGGCATTCCTATGCAAAAGAAAATAGACTTCGGTATTGATCTTCTTCCACATACTCAACCTATATCTATTCCACCATATAGAATGGCACCAACAAAACTCCAGGAACTGAAAGAATAGTTGAAGGATCTCTTAGATAAAGGATTCATTAGGCCCAGTGTTTCCCCATGGGGTGCACCAGTCTTATTAGTGCAAAATAAAGACGGTTCTCTCAAAATGAGCATAGACTACCATCAACTCAATAAAGTCACGATCAAGAACATGTATCCAGTTCTCAGAATTAATAACTTTTTTGACCAGCTTTAGGGTGCCAATTATTTCTCTAAGATAGACCTCAGATTCGGCTATCATCAGCTTAGAGTCAGGAATGTGACATTTTGAAGGCAGTTTTTTGAACGCGGTATGGTCTTACTAATGACCCAATAGCTTTTATGGACTTCATGAACAGTGTGTTCAAGCAGTACTTGGACATATTCATCATAGTCTTTATAGATGATATTCTGGTCTATTCCCACAATGAAAGTGATCATGCAAAATATCTCAGAACAGTACTTCAGACTCTCAGAGATCATTAGTTGTTCGCTAAATTTAGTAAGTGCAAATTTTAACTAAGGCCAGTAGCATTCCATATCCATATTGTCTCCAGTGATGGCATTAGAGTAGATCCTCAAAATACCAAAGAGGTAAGAAACTAGCCTCGCCTCATTTCTCCATCAGATATCAGGAGCTTCTTGGGTTTGGCTAGCTATTACAGGCAGTTTATTGAGGGATTTTCTTTTATTACATCCCCTATGTCTATATTAACTCAGAAAAAGGTCAAGTTTCAGTGGTCAGATCCTTGCGAGAAGAGTTTTTAGGAGTTGAAGACTCAACTCACCTCAGCTCCAGTTCTAGCATTACCAGATGGTTCAGATGGATTTGTAGTGTATTATGATGCATCCAGAGTAGATTTGGGTTGTGTCCTCATACATCGTGGAAAATTCATAGCCTACGCCTCCAGACAACTTAAACCCCATGAGAAGAATTATCCTACTCATGATCTTGAATTAGCAGCCGTAGTATTTGCCTTAAAGATTTGGAGGCATTATTTCTACGGAGTTCATGTAGATGTGTTCACAGATCATAAGAGCCTTCATTATGTCTTTTCTCAAAAAGATCTCAATATTTGTCAGAGAAGGTGGTT
Organism: Capsicum annuum; assembly: GCF_002878395.1. Classification (NCBI taxonomy): domain Eukaryota; kingdom Viridiplantae; phylum Streptophyta; class Magnoliopsida; order Solanales; family Solanaceae; genus Capsicum; species Capsicum annuum. The sequence continues at coordinate 119,277,728 of NC_061113.1, read as the reverse complement.
AGAGCTCTTGAAAGATTATGACATGAGTGTTCCTTATCATCCGGGAAAGGCCAACATAGTGGCCGACGCCCTTAGTAGTTTGTCTATGGGTAGTGTTGCTCGTCGAGGACCATAAGAAGAAGTTAACTCAGGAAACACATCAGCTTGCCAAATTAGGGTTTTCTTAGTTGATACAGAAAAGGGTGATATATGGGCTCAGAGTAGTTCAGAATCATCTCTAGTATCTGAGGTAAACCAAGATAGAGATCCTAGCCTTGTTAAGTTGAAAGAGTAAGTCAAGGATAAAAAAGTAGAGGTTTTCTCCCAAGCGGGGTATGGTGTATTGTGTTGTCAGGGTCATCTCTGTGTCCCAGGTGTGGATGACTTAAGGCAGAGAATTCTTGCAGAAGCGCATGGTGCACGCTACTTTATTCATCCAGGGGCCACTAAGATGTACTACGACTTATGGGAAATCTATCGGTGGAGTGGGATAAAAAGAGATATTGCAGAGTTTGTGGCTAAGTTCTCTACATGTCAACAGATTAAGATAGAGCATCAGAAGCCTAGTGGTCCTATGTAGGAGTTCATTATTCCTATTTGGAAGTGGGAAGAAGTAAACGTGGACTTCATGATGGGTTTACCTCGAACTCGTCGTCAGTATGATTTGGTTTGTGTCATTGTAGATAGGATGACTAAATAAGCTCATTTTCTTCTATTTCATACCTCGTATTCAGCAGAGGATTACACCAAACTCTACATTAGAGAGTTGGTTAGATTGCACGGTGTTCTACTATCTATTATCTCAGACAGAGGTACCCAATTCACCTCTCACTTCTAGAAATCATTCCTAAAAGGTCTTGTCACCCAAGTCCATCTTAGTACAACCATTCATCCTCAGAAAGATTTTCAAGAAGAAAGGACCATTTAGACTCTAAAAGATATGCTAAGGGCGTGTGCAATTAATTTCAAGGGAAGTTGGGATGACCACTTGCCTTTGATTGAGTTTACATACAACAACAACTATCATTCCAGTATTCAGATGGCTCCATTCGAAACTCTCTATGATAGGAAATATAGATCTCCAATCGAGTGGTTTGAAGTTAGTGAGGCCTCAGTCATAGGGCCTGACTTAGTATTCGATACCTTAGAGAAAGTCCAGTTGATCAGAGAAAGACTTCGGGCTGCTCAAAGCCGGCAGAAGTCTTATGATGATGTTCGTAGAAAAGATCTCGAGTTTTAGATTGGTGATTATGTCTATCTAAAGATCTCTTTCATGAAGAGAGTGAAGCGGTTCGGCAAGAAGGGAATGCTCAGTCCCTGATATATTGGTCCCTTCAAGATACTCAGTTATTTCGGCAAGGTAGCTTAGGAGCTTGAGTTATCTTCAGATCTAGCCTCATTTCATCCAGTCTTCCATGTCTCTTTTCTCAAGAAGTGCATAGGTGACCCAGCAGTTGTAGTCCATATTCAGAGCATAGATGTTTAGAACAGCCTCTCTTATGAAGAGATTCCAGTCAAAATCCTAGACTATCAGACTCGTAGACTGAGGAACAAAGAAGTCCCTCTAGTCAAAGTTCTTTGGAAAAATCAGTCTATTGAGGGAGCTACGTGGGAAGAAGAAGCAGACATGCATACCAAGTATCCTCAGCTCTTCTCCGCCAAGTCAGATCAAGCTCAAGGTAACAGTTCTCCTTAAGCTTTTCAGCTAACTGTCCAGTATTCATTATAAACTTAATATCTAATTTTATGCTTATGTTCCCATTATATACTCGGTATCAAGTGCCATTGTATATTCATTCATGCATTTATGTATTATTTTAGTTATATAATCATGCATCAGATATGCATTCTCATTGCAATAAACTTAGTTCATCAGAACACTCAATTATGTATTCATTAATCAGTTATACAAGCATCAATTATATATGTTTAGTATGATATGTTCAACTTATCAGTCACGTCAATTGTGAAATCATATTTCAGTTATTCATGCTCGGTATTCATGTCAATTGTCTTTTCTTTCCTCTCAGTCAGTCTCATTTGAGGATGAATGTTCCCAAGGGAGAGATATTGTAAGACCCAGCAAAATCTTACATTGATAATTAGCTTTTTTAGCTCCTAAAAACTCTTTGGAAGGTTCAACACTTAGAATATTTTAGCTAGGTGTTCAACACTTTGTTTCATTTTAACTCTTCAAACTTTGGGGACTTAGTTGATGACCTTCCCGGCCTCCGTTTTCCAATTTTCAACTTGTGTTGTGATGGGGCAAGTCCATAGTATATTCCAGCTGAGTTTCAAAATTTTTGGAATCCGTTTAGGGTACGTTTGGATTTCAAACCAGTAGCTAAAGGCTATAAGGGGGTGCCACCCAGCTTATAGCCTTGGACCCCTCCCTCAATAGCAAGGTGCCGCCCAGCTGTAAAAGGCTTTGGGAAAGGCGCTGCCATTCTATAGCCTTCGTGCCCAGTTTTTCAGCATTCCACCTTCGTGCTTTAAGGGGAAATATGGTCATTTTCCCACCCCCTATATATATCAAAAAGATGGAATTTAGCCCTGAAAACACCAAAATATACTTCTTTTCATCAATTTCTCTCAAGAACAAAAGCAAGGGTTTAAATTTGAAGACCCAAATCCAAGAGATTTCATCATAGATCATTAAGGAACTTTCATCTAAGGTATGCATTTTGTTGATTCATGGACTTCTTTCGTCCACGAAGCTCAAGAATCCTATTTTAAACTATATATATATATATATCATGATATTCATGTTATGAATTGATTGTTGATCATGTTTATATGTTGAATAATTCCAAGATAGAACCTTTATGTGTTTCTATGAAATTAGGATGGCATGTTAGTGGAAATATATATGAATTTTGGGTGGTTTAAATTGTTAAATTAATGAATATACCTATGCCATAAATTGTGAATGCAAGGTATTTGATAAAATTCCTAGGAGACTAGATATCATGTTTTCATGACTTAATAGGACCTAAATGAGAAGTCCATGCTCTATCCCTTATGATTTAACATGAATTCCATGCTATTGTTGCATACTGTTGTTGTGATATAGAATGCTCATGACATTGGAGATATGGAAGTATTTACACATTATATGCATTCTCTTCCATGTACAAGATTATGATGACTATGTACTTCATGAAATCCTCCACTTATTGTATTACAGATTGTTATTGATGGTCATGTATTCAAGAAAGTCATGCTTTGTCAGTTTTCCTTCTATCGAGTCTTAGGAGTACTTGTACCTAAAAAAATATAGCTGTGATCCTCGATTCAGTGTCATGTTTTCACAATACTCTCTATCAAGCCATCTTCAGTAGAATTCAGTCTATTATGTGACTCAGGAAAGTTTAGTAACTCAGTAATCTCAGTAGTATTATGTTAGTCAATGGAACTTTATGAATCCAATCAGTTAAGTCCAGTTAATCATGTTTAGTGTCTATTCAGATGAGAGTAGGAATTAGCACCGAGTGAACCCAAGGATGGGAACACACACTTTTAGGTGAGGGTGTGATTCTTAGAAGTCATCCTTGCATTCTCAAACTATTTAGCCAGCATAGGTTGAGCTATCAACACTGTTAGATAAGATTTGATGAGATCGATAAGCACTGCTAGATGAGGGCCTCACCATTCTATTTTGGGGATACTGTCAGATGAGGGTTACCCATAGTTTGTCTCTACCAGTGCCGCGGTATTGACACTCTTCCAATCAAGGAACAGATTGGACCCCAGCTTAGCTATTATAGCGTATTTGGGGTATGTCGCTTAGATAACTATCTCCTACATTATCAGAATCAGTCTCAATAAAAGAACTCAGATAGTTCTTCAAATTTCAGGACTGTCAGAGACAGTCAACTCAGATATAGTATGGAACTCAATTAGTTTCATCAGGTTTAGGACTGTCAGATTCTGTCACCCATGTTATATATCAGTAAACTCATGTTATCAGTACTCAAACTCAGTAATCATGTATTCATGCATGCTTTCCCATATCATATTAGTCAGTAGTTAGTATTGTTCATGCATATGAACCTCATACATTTAGCCTACCTCACATGCATACCAGTACATGCAAAGTACTGATGCATTTATGCTATGGTGTTTTATACCATAGGTTCAGAGACACAAACTCTAGAGCATCAATAAATTCCAGTCTCAGTAGTCAGAGTTAGAAGTAAGTCCTCATCTTGCGAGGACACAATTATTATTTTTATTATATCGTTAATTAATTTATTAGTTGGAGTTAGTTGGGGACATATCCCATCAACTCCTTATTCAGACAGCCATGTTTTAGAGGCTTTTCAGACTACAGTATGTTCAAACAGCTTATTTTAGTCTTGTTTTGGGTATTTTATACCCCATTAGATATTATATCTTTATTTGATTTTATGTCATAGTTTTGAACCTTATGGCCTTTCAGTTCATTTTTTTGCATTTTATAGTATATTATACAGTATGTAGGTACAAATATCAGTCATAGGTTAGCTTATGGTCCTTTGGGGTCATGAGTACTGTGTAGCATTTTTGGGTACTAGATTCGGGGCATTACACTTTATTGATGACATCGTGGTATACTTCAGAGGATCACACCAATCATCTGCTAATTGTGTTGTGGACTCTTAAGGACCAAAAATTGTATGCAAAATTTTATAAGTGTGAATTTAGGCTAAGTTTTGTAACCTTTCACCAATATATTTTTTCTAGTGAGGGGATCAAGGTAGATCCACAAAAATTTAAAGCAGTTAAGAAATGGCCTAGACCCACAACTCCAACTAACATTAAGAGCTTCTTTGGTTTGGCTGGGTATTATAGGTGGTTTGTGGAGAGTTTCTCATCTATTGTTTCTCCATTGACAAAGTTAACTCAGAAAAGGTTTGGTTCATGTAGTCCGATGCTTGCAAAAGTAGTTTAGAGAAGTTGAAGGATAAGTTTGACTTCTACTCTAGTTTTGACCCTACTCGAGGGCATTGATAGGTTTTTTTTGAATTGTTATATATTCCGTGTAGGACTAAGTTGTGTTTTAATGAAACATAGTAAGGTTGTAGCCTCTTTTTCCAGGAAGCTTTAGGTTCATAAGAGGAATTACTCGACTCATGATCTAGATTTGGCAGCTGTGGTATTTGCTATAAATATTTGGCACCAGTATTTGTATGGGGTACATGTGTATATTTATTCAGAACATAAGATCTTACAGTATGTGTTTATGCGGAAGTAATTGAACCTCCGACAGAGGTAGTGGCTTGATCTATTTAAGGATTATGACATAAGACTTTATTACCATCCAAGTAAAGTTAATGTTGTTATTGATGCTCTTAGTAGGTCATCTATGGGGAGCTTAACTTATGTTGATAAAGAGAAAAGAGGATTAGTGAAGGATACTCACATGCTGGCTAACTTGGGAGTTCATACCTTGGACTCTGAGGATGGAAGAGTAATTATTTAGGAAGTGGTTAAATCATCTCTTAGTACTAAGGTGAAGGAGAAGCATGCTTTGGATCCCATACTTATGCATATTAAGGATGATATGGGTCAACAAAAGATTATGGCTTTTGAGATTTGGGGAGATAGCATCTTGAGGTATCAAAGTGCTCTTAATATTGATGGGTTATGGGAAAGAATCTTAGATGAGGCTCATGGTTCTATATATACTGTTCATTTGGATTTGTCTAAAATGTATTATGACTTAAAGAAAATCTACTAGTGGAATAATATAAAGAGAGATATGACAAATTTTATTGCTAAATGTTTGGTTTGTCAGCAAGTCAAAGTAGAGCATTTGAGGCCTGGTGGCATGTCCCAAGAGATAGAATTACCCATGTGGAAATGAGAGATAATTAATGTGGATTTCGTTATAGGTCTTTTGTGGTCTCGTAATCAATATGATTCTATTTGGGTCATTGTAGATAGAATGACAAAGTCTACTCACTTTTTGCCTGTGAGGACTAACTACTTAGGAGAGGATTTTTCTAAGTCATTAATTCAGGAGATAGTTAAGTTACATGGAGCATCAACGTCCTTCATTTTAGACTAAGGTAGGTAGTTTTCATCTTATTTCTGGCGTGTATTTCAGAAAGGTTTGGGTACTCAGGTAAACCTTTGCACCGCTTTTCACCCTCAAATGAATGGACAAGTGTAACAAACTATACAAACTTTAGAGGATATGCTACTAACCTATGTGATTGATTTTAAAGGTAGTTGGGTTAAACATTTGCCTTCTATTGAATTCTCTTACAACTACAGTTACCATATTAGCATTTAAATGGCTCTTTTTAAGAGGTTTTATGGTAGAAAGTGTAGATCTCCTATTGGATGGTTTGAGGTAGGTGAGACTAGTTTATTTTGTCCTGGCTTGGTTTACCAAGCAATGAAGAAGATGAAGGTGATTAGAGAAAGATTTAAGACTTCTTAGAGTTACCAAAATATGCAGATATAAGGCAAAGAAAATTAGAATTTGAAGTAAGTGATTGGGTGTTCTTGAAGGTTTCTCCTATGAAATAAGTCATGAGATTTGGGAAGAAGGGAAAGATTAGTGCCCATTACATTGGTCCATATCAAATTTTAAGAAGAATTAGGAATTTTATTTACGAGTTAGATTTACCAGTGAGTTTGGCTTCAATTCATCCTATTTTCCATGTATTTGTTCTAAAAAATATGCAGGTGACCCTTTTTTAATAGCGCCTATTAAGGATATTGGTGTTACAGATTTGTTATCTGATGAGGAAGTCCATATTGAAATATTAGATAGGCAAGTTCGTAGATTGAGAACTAAGGATGTAGCTTCGTTGAAGGTTCTTTTGAGAAATCAAAAGGTGGAAGAAGCTACATAGGAAGATAAGGAAGATATGAGAGAGAAGTACCTATTTTTATTTCCCATGTTGGATGCAAGTACTTGAGGTATGAGTTTCATTTCCCTCTGGTTGCATTTTGAATTTATCATTTGATTCTAATGTATTATTTCTATTATCATGCTAAAAATGTCCTAACTCTTCATTTGGGGATGAATGATCCAAAGAGGGAAGTAATGTAAGATCCCACAAAATTTCAATGAATTTATTTTTGACCCTTCTGCCTGTGTAATGTCAATTTTTGACTTGATTGTGATTAGGGATGTTAAAAAGGTGTTTTGGGAAAGTTTTGGAACTTTTGAAAGGGCTTCGGGGCCATTTTAGGACCCCAAGGAAATAAGCCACCATGATAGTGGTGTTCCATGCCACTTAGCCTCCATAATAAGGGCGTGTCATGGAGTTTAAGCCCCATGATAGCAGTGTACCACATTGCTATGAGTTTTTTATCCAATTTTTGTTTTTTTCACTTACAGTGAGGGGCTTTTGGTCCTTTTACCCCTTAGAGGACTTTATAATATCGAATTGTCCCTTTTCTTTAGTTTTAAAAGATCAAACTCCACTCTTTTCTTCTTTAACTCAAGCTCAAGGATTTTATAGAGAATTCATCGTTCAAGCTCCAAACTTTGTTTTCTCTTCAATTCCTTGTATATTTTAGGCATGTTTTTCATTCCTAACTTGAATTTTACATTGTGGCATTTATTTAATCAATATTCATATGTTTTAGTTGATGGGTTTGAAATTGGGTTGAGAGGTTTTGATTGTTTTTCTTGAATTGCTTTTCCCATATTTTGAATGGATTATTCATGCTTTTATTAATAGTTTTTGGGACTGAATTGGTGAATTATGATATTGAATGAAACAGGTGACATGAGCTTCCTTGAATTGATGAACTTTTGTCTTGGTAATGGCATTAACCTTAATCTACATTGTAAACTTAATTTTGAATATAGATATTCACATAACTTAACTTGTCTTTAGAGCCCATTGCATTGCATTAAAGGATAAATGGATAAATATGGTTTCGGAATGCCCTTGGTGGCCATGATTTTGGATTTTAAATGGAACTTGGGAGTTTAATGGTTATATGCATTGGCTTGGGGTAATTGAATAAGCTTGGAAGCATATTGTTATAACGATACCAAGTTAGTAAATTCCTTAATAAATGACTCCTGGATAATGGTTGATTTATGTGTAAATTGTTTTAATTTAGGCTTAAAGGGAATCATGTAGCTAATCGTGAAGGAGTAGTCCCATAGGGGACCAATACTAAAAACAACGTTTGCTTACATTGGGGTTTATATGACATCTGGATGGCTATCGCCGTGGTGTATTTAGCCTTTCTTCTATTTCCTTAGTTTGTGTGGCTAACATACATTGGGGCCCTTCCAATAGGGAGAGATGGACTCATATAACCCATGGGTGCCTTTAGGATGGAGCAAGCTATATAGTTTACCCTAATGGTTTAAACTTTCTTGTTCATGAGCCTTGTCCCTATCCCAGCATCCTATGCATGTATATATTAATGTTGTGCAGGTGGTTTTTATTGGTCTTTGGTCAATGGCATGATTTTATCCCTATCCCTTGAGTTACATGCTAGTTCTCTCCCCACTGACCATCCTCGGACGCTGCATAGTTTCATGATATAGGTTTGGAGGACTTTTCTGTTGCTCCTATGTAGAATTAGATGGCTCAGTGCATCTATTTGTCTGCTGTAAAGTGGTGAGTCTTCATCTTTCAAAGTTTTAGTCATTTTATTGGTTTCTTTATTGTCTTAGTACTTTTGGATTCTTTTTTCATAGTCAGTTGCATGTCCAGGCTTAGTTGGTATTCTTAGTTTAAAGGCTTTTATGGACAAGATTGAGATGCCATTGATGTTTTGTTTTGACTTTTATTTTTTTTGGATCCATATATCTTTGATAGACTTGTTTGGCTTCCGCTGTTTATCTTTATTGTGCTCTTGAGGTAAGGCTAATGGGGTTGTCTCTGGCCCATGGTGGGCTTGAGATTGCCCATCATGGCCAAGCCTGGGTTTGGGTCGTGACAAACACTTACTAAGAAATTCTTGATATCTGCTGTAATAAGTTAGATCTAGATGCTTCATAGTTTTAAAAGAAGGATGACTAAACCTCTGGTGCCATATAATAAGCATCATGACTTGTTGCTCTTGCAAATTTCTTTTTCTGATCACCTACACCTATCCACCCTTTTATTCCAACTTTATTCTTGAATATGTAGAAAACACCTTCCTCTTTACCAATTCCCTTCACCCTGCTACTAAAGAGGTCCTAAAACACACAAAAGTCAGGATAAAAGGATACAAAACAAGACAAAACCCTTGTTAGCTTAGAGCCTGATAACAAGTTAAATTTAACGTCTAGTACATATTGGATGTTCTTCAGAAACTCATTCTCAAAAATTTGTGTGTCACCAGTGTGTTCAATCTCTACTTTAGCACTTGTGACAAATATTGATGGTCCTTTAATGACTTGGTTAGTTCATAACTCTTAGACAACATATTTTTATTTGTTGTTATATGGTGTCGGGCACCTGAATCTACTATCTAATCTTGTGTGGATACATTTGTTAACAAACAAGTTGTAATACTTATCATATCCGCCTGTTTTTCATCCTTCACATCCATTTGCTGATGAATATGCTTCTTGTCTTCCCACACCTATATGTCCTTACTCAATAATGTGATCAGATAAAGTATGATGTTGACTGCTATAAGAGTGACCTTGACCTATTGATCGAACCTTGAAGCTATTTTGCACACCATAATCAATCTTCTTCCTATTCTTCTAGTTTGTAGGATAACCAATCAACTTATAACAATTATCCTTGGAGTGGCCTGTAAAGTGACAATACTCGTATTTCCTTTATTAGAGTAGTCTTTTCTCAAATTCTTGTTAACATACATCAGTACTGGTTTTGGGTCTTCAATAACACTATTCATACATATTGAATGTTGTAATTCATCATCAATTATCATGGCATAAGCTTGATTTAAATAAGTAACTCTCTTTAAAAATATTTATACCCTAGCCTGATCATATGAGCTATTTAAGCCAATTAGGAATTGAATTAACCTAATTTGATCTATGTTCTCTACATAATCTTTGGACTAGGGACATGCACACGCGGGTAATGGAACAACAATATCTTATTCATTCCACAATGTTTTCAACTTAGTGAAATAGTGAGCAATAGAATTTGTACCTTGCAAAAGAGTAGTTATATCCTGGTGCAGCTGATAGATGCACGTGCGATTAACCTTATCAAATCTGTCATTCTGTAATACCCCATAATATTCTAAGCTTGATTCATCTCATAGTTTCATACAGAAGGGGTCCAAGGCTTGAATATTTCACTAAGTGTTGAGGACTTAGTCATTTTTAAGACCCCTAAATTTTACGGATTTTTATTTTGATCTTCCCAACCCCAAAATGTTGGTTTTTGAGTTAATTCATATTTAGGGAGGTTAAAAGTACATCTCGGAAGAGTTTAGAGATATTCAGACGAGGATCGGGGCATGTTTGGATGGCTAAAATAGAGGAGAAACATGATAAGAGCGTCGTGTTGCTCTCTCCCAAGGTGGAGTGGTCCGCGACGTGTGGCTTTCTCCCCAGAGTAAGTTGAGTGGCATGTTTCTCTCTCTTACAGAGAGAAAGGCGCGACTCTTGGATATGTACCGCATAGTTATATGGTTTAAATGCCCAAGGGAATTCGAGTCATTTCCCTTAACCCAATTTGTCCTTAACATGATTTGGGACTGCCAAAAGGGCATTATTTGCCCTTTTCACTCCAAATTGCTCTCAAGAACCCCTCCTCTTCTCCCAAGAACAAAACTCAAACTCTTTCTCAAGAAATTAAGATTTCAAGCCTCTAAGTTCAAGAAATTTTCAAGAATTAAGGTATGTGGGTATTCATCTATGGGTCCCTTTCACCCATGGAGCCCAAAAACCCTCTTTTTAATTAAATTATGGAGTTTTTCCTTTACCATGGAATTTCATATGTTTAAGATGGGTTAAATTCATGTGTTCCCTAGAAATTTGAACTCAATTCATGTCTATGTATGATCCCATGAAAAGTTAGGTTCCTTCATACTTTAAATTTCAGTTTCCCATGTCATATTCAAGTGAATTTCATGTTAAATCCCCAATTTATGAATTTAGCCATATAATCATGTTGTTTCCCTCATACTTAACACATTCCCATGTTCAAGTTCATGATTCTCACATGTTTGATTGTCTATATTATGAGTCTTTGAACCATGATCCCATGCTATAGTTAAAAGCTTTTTATCGTATTTTTATGGTCATTCAGTTCTAGTGGATTATGAACACCCAATACCTATATGTTTTACATGATTTTAGATTTTCAAGTAATGATTTAGTTACACCATGAATATTATAATTATTTTACTCAGTTGATATAATTGCGATGAGCACCATCAGAAGTAATGTTCAAATAAATTTAGTTTAGTTTAGTACCAGTGTTAGTTTAGTTGGGAGTAGGATTTAGCACCGAGTGAACCTAGGAATAGGGGGTCACCCTCCAGTTTGGACTAGGTCCTTAGTAGCAGTCCCTAAGTTTCAGAATTACGTAGCAAACGTAGGATTATGAGATGTCACCTACCAGTTTAGGACTAACACTCTCTTAGGGGTTACCCGCCAGTTTAGGACTGACCCTCTAGTCCTTCGAGACATCAGATTAGTGGATCCATATAGCCAGTGTTAGTACTCGTGGCAAGGTACTAACACCCTTCCAACTGGGGTTACAGGTTGATCCCCGATTAGCTCAAATTGGGATATATCCGTTATATAATACCTTCCACAGTTTTAGTCAGTATGTGTAACGCCTCAAGATACCATCCCAAGATGTCACACGATGCTTATGAACCCGAAGGACCACAAGCTAACCCTTTTCTGGTATCTGTACCTATACACTGCATAAGGTTCAACACATCTATGAATACTCATAATATAGAAAACTGGGGTTACAGGTTGGTCCCCGATTAGCTCAAATTGGGAGATATCCGTTATATGATACCTCCTACAATTTCAGTTAGTATGTGTAACGCTTCGAGATACCATCCCAAGATGTCACATGGTGCTTATGACCCCGAAAGACCACAAGCTAACCCTTTTCTGATATCTGTACCTATACACTGCATAATATCAAAAATAAATGCAGAAACTAGCCATAAGGTTCAACACATCTATGAATACTTATAATATTGAAAACTGAATACTAATACATCCATCTGAAAAGCCTCTAAACTGCCTGAACTATGGAGTTAATGGGACAGGTCCCCAACTAACTCCATCAACTGAAAATAAACAAGGTATGAAGCAATAATAGTAAACTGAGATTCGTCCTTGAAAGAAGAGGACTCACTGCTACTGCTACTGACTGGGACTGAACTGCTGAGGATAATCTGGATCCTGTGCCTCTGAACATATGGTGTCAAATAAAACACCATAGCGCAAATGCGTCAGTATAGGAATAGACCGAGTATGTAGTCGAGGTAGGCTAATGCAAGGGCTCATGCATGCACAATATCTAAACTAACTAATCATGAAGATGCCGAATGAGAACACATATATGAATGTACCGAACATGAACACAATCATCGTAACTCTAGATGCTGAAACTCGGATACCACCTTACTGCAGACTAAACTCACTACTAAAATTAAGATACTGAATCACTGACTCATCTGATATTGATAACTGAGGCTCTGGATGTACTTACATCAAGGATTGAACTCTGAGCTTACTATTTTTGACTGACAGAATTAGAGATCAACTTTTCTAACATATTATTCCGGAGCGATTCTTAATGATAAGAAGTATGATCATGTCCGAATCTGACAACATGGATACTTAATAGAATCTGAGATGGAGATCAAGCCTATTTGACGGGAGAGCTCTAGATATGGTATTAAGAATACTCAACATGGTCTTAGACTGAGATCAACTTTTAAGAATACTCAACATGGTCTTAGACTGAGATCAACTTTTCTAACAGATTACTTTGGAAGCCTTATTGATGATAAGAAATATGATTATATCTGAATCTGACAACACAAATATTCAATAGAAATCTGATACTGTGATCAAGCCTGTCTGGCGGCATATCTTTGAATATGATATCAAACAACTATATATAAGACCAAGCCTATCTGATGGGATGGTCTATAAATTAATGAAACTATCTGAGTTCCTCACTGAGATAAACGACTGTACCACACAGTCCTGATTTCTAAAGATTGATTCTGAAACTGAGACTGAATCTGAAAGTGAAACTATGGGAAGTAGTCATCTAACCGACATGCCCCAACCTACCACAGGTGGGGTCCAACCACTACCCCCGGTTGGGAGGGTGCCAATATCGTGCCACGGGTAGAGACATTATCTTTTCTCTAAGGTTAGGCTCTCTGGCGGTGACCCTCAACAGGACGTCAAACTTTCTTAACGGGTGACTCTTTTTCCTGTACTGGAATGCAAGGATTGCTTCTACGAATTACACCCTCTACTAGCAGGTGAGTTCCCATCCTTGGGTTTGCTCGATGCTAATCCTACTCCCAATTGAAAGACTCTGAACTAAAATCTTAACTGAACACAACAGAACTGAATTTGATACTGATCATGTTTCTCAAAAGATCTGACTGAGTTACACAGAGATTACTTAGTTCTGTATCTGACGGAAAAGGTATCGAATCATGGTATCTGACTGACGATATAGAGCTTGAATAGATTACTCGAATCGCTTCTGAGATTAGAATTGAATTACTTGAATACTATTAGATCTGAGATGATTATAGGACTGAGGCTAGATTACTAGCGATACAAAGATTACAGAGATAATTGAGATTACTGAGCTTTCTTAAGTTCTGCACTTGTCTGAGGATACAAAGTTCTGAGAATCTTGGCTCAACTGGAATTATCGAGAAACTAACATAGTGTCATGACCTAAATTGGGGCCCTGGCCGTGACGAGTATCCCGAACCATAAAGGCCCGAAACATCCCTATCTGTCTGGTAGTCATGCATATAATTCATATGATAAAAAAATACGGAAGATAAAAAATATCACGGAAACATGGTCAGGAATCATAGGAAAGCAATAATAGGGAATAATGTCCCACAATCTCAACACAACATCTCTATAACATCTGTGAAATCTCTACTACATGACTGAGACAAATATCTATCTGAAAACTGGGACAAGGCCCCCAGTAGACCTAAAACTAATAAATGATAAATGAAATTGCCAGATATCAGGCCTTCCGAAATATAGAAGGCTCACTAAGTGACTCTGCGAATTTGTCTGAGGAAATCTACTGATTTTTTGGACCCCTAGACTGTGCCTCCGAACCTGGAAGGGAAGGGTGTCAATACAAAAGTACTGGTATGCAGAGATATCAAAACAAAACATAATATTTTTATAAAATATAGTTGAGATCCATTATAAAGCAATTTCATATCAAGTCACTTGAAAACACATGGGCGTAATGTAATTGTTTTCAACAACAATGCAATGCAGCTGAGCTAGGTGGAATACCCTACATATCATATTTACACCAACTTTCAAACCTCGGTTTCCACCGAGATTAGAGTATAAGTGAGGGGAAGACATACAAGATCACACAGCAGGGTGTCTTGACCCAATGGTAGTGCACAAGATCACAAAGCAGGGATCCTAACCATAGTCTCAATTTGGGAATGACATAAAGTCAGGTACGCAAGATTACAAAGCAGGGTACCAAATTCCCATGTCGACAAACACGGTTTCCAGCGATGAGCCCTTACACTCAAACGCCTTCTTCGAGCATCCACCTATCTCATGAAAAATTAATGCATTCAAATTTCATTTGATTCAATCACATATCATATTTTGTAGGGTATCATCATACCCAACTTGCAAGCCATCAATATCACATCATTCTTCTCATTCAACCATTGTATTCAACATGTTTCAACACAAATAGCCCTCTCGTTTTCAAGTCAAAATCATATCAATTCTCAAAATATTTCATGTCATGCTTTTTAAGATGTTTTCAAACAATTTACATCACATGAACATTTAAAACAAATTTACACCAAGATAGGGATTCCATATCATTCATGCTCTCAAGTTAACTTTTTGGAATACATGCATTTCATATATCATATATCAAATCACTTTGGAATTAGGCCTAAAGACCACATCAATATCATAAAGATGCTTGAAACATGTTTATATTCATAATTTCAAAACCCCCATTTTTAAAACATGAATTTTTAAGTCCATGAGATTTTTGAGATAACCCCACGTACCTCTATATGCGGATATGATAGGTGCTTCTTGAAGCCTACGTTGCAGAGATTCCAAATCTTCAATTTATTTTGAAAACCCATGGTTGAATCTTGAACTACTTGGGTTTTTATTTTGAAACCCTAGAGAGAGTTCTTGAACAATTTTGATGAATGAAGGTGTATTTTGGAGTCTTTAGGAACTAAATTTCGTGTTTATGGCTAAATAAGGGTGGGAAATGGACCATTTTGCCCCCAAAACGGAGTGTTTAAGTCACTTGAAACCTTTACATAGGCGCTGCCTATGATATCGCCTATGTTTACATAGGCACCGCCTATGCTATCACCTATATTTTCTAGGGGCCATGTGCGATTGGTTAGGCGATGCATACTACTTTGAAAGGCCATAACTTCTTGCTTGGGTGCCAGATTTTAGAAAAATTGGTATCATTGGAAAGCTAACTCTAAGACCTATTATTTGACACATAGTAGGCTCTCTAATTTGACATATACAGAGAGTTATAGTCAATGAAATATGACACAAATTTCAACGTCCACTAAAACTTAATCGATCAAAATAGTTTCAACTCATCCTTGAGTTGAAGGACCTCTATGGTCTAAATTCAAGCTTGAATGGATTCACATACTACGCAAATAATTAATATGTCATATTGGCATAGGATTTATGGCTTCAGAATTATCAATGCATTGGAATCATGGTCTATATTGTAGCCCAAAATGCGGGGCGTTACATTATCTCCCCCTTGGGATCATTCGTCCCCGAATGATGGATAGAATGTCGAAGTCTTAAGGGTATGGGATAACGCAGACATGATATGTTCCTTAAGAAAAAATACACTGATCGGAAACATGACTATAAGATTGGAACTACTGATGTTTTAAATGCTTGTGCCGGACATGCATATCCGAGGCATGAAATATACAACTAAAGTGACTCATAGGCTGAATTCTCATAATGAATCATGCATATCTGATGCATGGATTTGTTACTGAGTTGTTCTCATGAATGCAGAACTGAATACACTGATAAGCTGAACTTTTATATTGAACATGCATTTCTAATGCTTGCATATCTGATTGAACTGGTGTATAACGTATGACTGAATACGCAATGATAACTAGTGCGAAGCTTGTAATAAGAATCTATGCATGCATCTGAATGGGGTATCTCCCCCTTGGGACCCTATGTCCCTCTATGAATGTTCAATTCTATAAGATACTCGAAAAACTTAGGCGATGCACAGGGCACATACGAATTGAATCATAACTGAATATCTGGAATCTGAATTTAATGCATGATGCATGAACTGGGCTATACTCGTAACTACTGGTATACTCTATCTTGGAATAGTAGCATGTCTGAGATTTCGAGTAGCATGAATAAGTGCAAAGACGAGAAAACAAGTCATGCGAATCTGACTGCTAAACTGACTTATTGGCCATACAGGCTGAATTATACTACACCCTCATACTTAACTGGAGTATCTCTTCAACACAATTCTCTAAAGAAATTCTAGTGGTAATAGGGAGCCATGAATCTTAGGTATGGATTACACAAGACATCCAACTGAAGAAATCACAACATTGACACTACTCTGCGGCCTGGAATATAGACATATAACTCCTAAATTAGGATAGAATTTTCAGACCTTTGGTAATAAAACTTCTTACTTTTAGGCTTAGCACACTTCCCGAATATCCCTTAACTATACTATTCCCTATAAATATCATATTCGTTCAACTCAGCTTAAAATTCTCATATGAGCATTGACAAATCTTTCTACTAATGTTGGAAATAACTTAATCCTTTCGCCGTGATCAAGTCTAACTCTAAGTCACAAAAAATACAACATGCCAGACAACGCTATTATTCTAAACCATATGATGCAATCTTCTATATCTCCTTTAAAGATCACATCCTAAGTATAACATTCCTTACAACTTCAATGACTACTTTGAACTCTTAATATGAAGTCGCTAATGCATATTGCGACCTTCCACTACAATCCTAAAACGTCATTCAAGCCTAATTTATAACCACATGTTAACTACAAGGCAATCACCCATAAATACATACTTCACATAGTTTCTAAACTATTATCAATATAACTCCCACGCGCTATCCTAAAAACATACATACACCAACTTTTCCACTAACCATCACATATATTAAAGACTTGGCCCCAAATCTAACTTTATACTTATGGACTTATCTAAACAAGCATACTATGATCTTCTATCAACAAGAACATTTACATCATCACCACTATCATTGCATAGGAAGGGTCACTAAAAGGTTAAAACATAAGACCCTCAAGCGTGAAAAGATCTTTATAGTGGACTGAGCACACTATAAAGAGTGAGTACATGCGTCATAAGTTGCATGACCTCAACTAGAGTTCATAATATAAGGAATGTGATTCCGACTACTTGAATGAACTAGAACTCATTATCTTGGAACTGGAAGAGTACGTGACTCTCTATCATATACCGGAATCATGAACTATGATCACGAAGCTGAATCGTAAGTCATAAGTAAGGATCCGTATAACTAAAAAAAATACTTAGGTAGGAATGGGTTGAGATCCACCCTCACTTTCTGATGTTCTAAATCATACTGCATCACTACTAGAATCTAAGAACCTTACTTGGTCATTCATTCTATCATCTCCCCCTCAGCTTCATGTCATCATCTAGAGTTTGGGAGATCCTTTACCAGATTCTAACTGAACTACACTTTCTGCACTCTAGGATCTAAAAAAAATGACAATGCATGCATATCATAGAACTTAACCCGAATGACTACCTTCTGGGATACATTAGTTTGCATACTTATTTCTATCAGTTCAACCTTCAAAACTCAAACTTAGATTCTAACACTTAACATGGCTATCACCAAGCCTTTAATGAACCAAACCGCTTTCGACATAGCGTACTAATATCACGACTCCCAACTTATGCCTCATTACTATGAGAATCAAGATCATATAAAAGGCTCAACACTATCAATCAAAACTCTTTAACCTAACTATTTAGAACCCATATAACATCTACTAGTCTTTCACCATCTAGCAACTCAACGGTACTACTAGCCACACGCAATATGTAATAGCCTTAGAAAGAATGCCGCAGCCTCATGTCACCTTAGGTATACTTCTACATCACACATACAATATCATACATCACTACGAATCAAATAAACTTAATCTATTGCATGAACCGTTCAATCCTATTAGATCACTTCTATACAACTAGTATTCATTAACCAAGAAATCTTCACATCCACCTTCATGGACATCAACTATTCAAACTTAATATCTAGTGCTATGCATGATTTACAACCCAACCTTACACAGAATTTTCACTTGGAAATTATAAATAAACATCACGAAACACTAGTGCACTAGAACTTCATAACCACAATAATCGATCATGACCTAACGATTTTCCTTATCATAATCCATTAGCATGTACTATTTCAGCACCTCAAGCCTACTAATTTAATCCCACAAAATATGCATCATCAGACTCTTGCCACTATTTACCACCACACCATTTAAATTCAAGCCTATAGTTTAGTATCAATCATCTACCACCAATGAAGAATGCAACATAATATAAATATATTAATCTATTAAATTGGGACATTCTACCCAAAAATCTCAAAAATCTACTACATACCTTCTCACAAGTAGCACTAGTTTACAACTACAAATGAAAAGAGGATCAAGGGGGTTAAAGCGTCATAATAGACATGGTCAACCTTATCCTTATATTATAACCCCGTACAATCGTATCTACTTATATGCTTTCTCACATCATAATTACTTACCCAAGCGTACATTTACACTACCTTCAAAGTGCACAACAACCATGAGTCTATACTTATAACCTACTGGCTAATCTGGCCAATTTCATACTTCAAGCAAGGACAATTTACCTCGCTTAATAACTCCTTCTCTATCTTCTGCTAATAAACTAACACACAAGGATGAATCATCTCTTTACCGGCCTAATCTCATGCAACCAGATTCAGCTATACATACATTAAACCTACACAAGAATAACAAGTTGGACAACAAGTTGCTAGAGAATCAAAATAGGCCTCACACCGCTTCAATAGACTTTGATTTTGTATTTTGAACAAGAAAATGGGATGAATGACAAGTCAACTATGCTAGTGAATCGAAAGAGCCCCACACGGCTTCACTAGACTTTATTTTTCAACAACACTTTGATGACAATATTTCATGAGATAGAGATTTAATACACAATATTCAATGAACTAAGAATACACATCTTACTCTGTAGAAATAAAATTGGAATTAAACACTTCCTCCATGGACTACCATACTATCCACACATGCTGCTAGCTACCAAATTAGTTTATCACTATAAAGGGGTAAATCATCCTCACTCTGACTTCTAACTTTGTGACTTCACATCACCAACTTCTTGGTCTAATTTTATTACCAATAGGTCATGACAACAACACTTTAACACATACTACTACTTGGGTGGAAATGCAGTTTCAATATTCTGCTACACCTTATTACCTCTGAAGCTTGACACTGGCACTATAAGTTCTGAAAAGAACTGAATACACTTAATACTGCAAGCTGAAAAGTATGATTTCATCAAAATCAAGGTTCACACTAGAACCAACACACTCTGAAGCACTAATGGACTCTTCTCAAGTCCTTGCAAAAATCTTATATGATTCAATCAGAACAAACCATACCATTTAGACTCTAAACTTCTGTACTTGGGATGACTGTTACTTTCATATGGGCGATACCATAGCACGAATTTGAGTATGAAAGAGGAACATTCTGACTCTATTGCATGACCTAGAACATGAAGAAAGAGAGACATTCCTAAACGCCTAGTAACCTCTTGCTTATAAGTGTGGCACGCTACACACCCATAAATAAGACTCTACCCGACGCGATTTCGCAGACACCCTGGGACCATGAATCATGCTCTGATACCATGTTTGTCATGACCCGAACTAGGGCCCTAGTCGTGATGAGTATCCCAAACCATAAAGGCCCGAAACACCCCTATCTGTCTGGTAGTCATGCACATAATTCATATGATAAAAAAATGCGAAAGATAAAAAATATCACGGAAACATGGTCAGGAATCATATGAAAACAATAATGGGGAATAATGTCCCACAATCATAACACAAAATCTCTATAACGTCTGCAAAATCTCTACTACATGACTGAAATAAATATCTATCTGAAAATTGGGACAAGTCCCCCAGTAGACCCAAAATTAATAAATGATAAATGAAACTGCCAGATATCAAGCCTTCCAAAATATAGAAGGCTCACCAAGTGACTCTACGAATCTGTCTAAGGAAATCTACTGATTTTCTAGACCCCTAGACTGTGCCTCCGAACCTGGGAGGGAAGGGGGTCAATACAAAAGTACTGGTACACAGAGATATCAAAACAAAAGATAATATTTTTAGAAAATATAGTTGATAGCCATTATAAAGAAATTTCATATCAAATCACTTGAAAATACATGGCCGTAAAGTAATTATTTTCAATATCAATGCAATGCAGCTGAGCTAGGTGGAATACCCTACATATCATATTTACACCAACTGTAAAACCTCGGTTGCCGCTGAGATTAGAGTATAAGTGAGGAGGGTGTCTCGACCCAATGGTAGTGCACAAGATCACAAAGAAGGGCTCCTAACCATAGTCCTAATTTGGGAATGACATAAAGTCAGGTACGCAAGATCACAAAGAAGGGTATCAAATTCCCGTGTTGGCAAACACGGTTTCCAACGATGAGCCCTTACACTCAAATGCCTTCTTCGGGCATCTACCTATCTCATGAAAAATCAATGCATTTAAATTTCATCTAATTTAATCACATATCATATTCTGTAGGGTATCGTCATACCTGACTTGCAAGCCATCAATATCACATCATTCTTCTCATTCAACCATTGTATTCAACATGTTTCAACACAAATAGCCCTCTCATTTTCAAGTCAAAATCATATCAATTCTCAAAATATTTTATGTCATGCTTTTCAAGATATTTTCAAACAATTTACATCACATGAACATTTAAAACAAATTCACACCAAGAGAGGGATTCCATATCATTCATTCTCTCAAGTTAACATCTTTTTGGAATACATGCATATACATATATCATATATCAAATCACTTTGGAATTAGGCCTAAAGACCAAATCAATATCATAAATATGCTTGAAACATATTTATATTCATAACTTCAAAACCCCCATTTTTAAAACATGAATTTTTAATCCCATGAGATTTTTGAGATAGCTCCACGTACCTCTATATGCGAATATGATAGGTGCTTCTTGAAGCCTACGTTGTGGAGATTCCAAATCTTCAATTTGTTTTGAAAATCCATGGTTGAATATTGAACTACTTGGGTTTTTATTTTGAAACCCTAGAGAGAGTTCTTGAACAATTTTGATGAATGAAGGTGTATTTTGGGGTCTTTGAGAACTGAATTTCATGTTTATGGCTAAATAAGGGTGGGAAAAGGACCATTTTTCCTAAAAAACGGAGTGTTTAAGTCACTTGAAACCTTTACATAGGCGCCGCCTATGCTATCTCCTATGTTTACATAGGCACCGCCTATGCTATCACCTATGTTTACATAGGCGCCGCCTATGCTATCGCCTATGTTTTCCAGGGGCCATGTGCAATTAGTTAGGCGACGCATACTACTTTGAAAGGCCATAACTTCTTTCTCGAGTGTCGAATTTTAGCAGAATTGGTATCATTGGAAATCTAACTCGAAGAACTATCATTTGACACATACTAGGCTCTCTAATTCGACATATACAGAGAGTTATGGTCAATGGAAGCTGACACAAATTACAAAATCCACTAAAACTTAATCGATCGAAATAGTTTCAACTCGTCCTTGAGTTGAAGGACCTCTATGGTCTAAATTCAAGCTTGAATGGATTCACTTACTACATAAATAATTAACATGCCATATTGGCATAGGATTTATGGCTTCAGGATTATCAACGCATCGAAATCATGGTCTATATTATAGCCCAAAATACGGGGCGTTACACACGGTCTCTAGACAACAACTTTATTTTGGGTATAAATACCCCTAGGACTCGATGAAATAAAAGTAAAGCATAATCATTTATTCATTATCACGATCGTTCATGTCTTATCTTAATCATTAAAACATCTCATAATTATTAATGCATTTTCACAGTCGTCAAGAGGTCACTTTAGGCATCTCGGAATCATATTATATAATAACATAGGGGAAACATGCTACTGGATCGTACTCCATTCAATAAGGTTTTACCTCAACTATTTCATACCTATATCAATATTGACACGTGTTTGGATATCACATGGCTTAGGGAATTCTTACTATCATTTCTCAACTTACTTGCTAACCACTTGACATGTATTAAAAGCTTAGCATATATCAAAGAGCACATAATCGGGGAAGTTACAACCATCATGTCTCAACTTGTTCATTAGGGTATTTCAACAACCACTAGACATGACCGATTTTACACCTACTTGGGGATTTCATGCTATCTTGGCATATTTCACTCACTAAGGCATTTCATCAAACACTAGGCATACATGGACTAGCTCAGAATTTGGGGTTTCCTATTCAACATACTATAATGGCCCTTATGCTTCACCTAAGCTCTTTATCAAACCTATGGGGGATATGTTTCACTTATTCAACCATTTATATACCCAAAAGTCATGAACACATCACATAGAAAATAACTTCAAGAGGGTCTATCACTAACATCACATGAAATCTACATACTAGGGCCAAAGCTCATAAATTTTGTAGACAAACATAAATCAAAACTCAACAACATATTGAACATCAATTTCAACTCATACAAATCACTAATAATTCATAAGCACAAACATCCTTGAGTTTTGAAAAGGGTTCTTGCGTTTCTTGGATAGAAGAGACCCAAGAATCAATATCTATATACCTTAACCTTTAAAATTGGATGAATTCTAATGCTTGAGGCTCTATCTGCACTTGTAATAAATAATTCTTAAAGCCCACACTATAAGGAACTTGATTCTTGAAGAAATCTTAAAGAATTTATGGATGAATTTTTGGAAGATTAGGGTTCTTGATTAAACCCTAGTTAGATATTCTTGAGAGAATTAGAAGAGAAAAATGATGAAATTAGGGTTTTGGATGGGGTTCCTCATATTTATAAAGGCTTTCAAAAGGTGGTAAATGACCAAAATACCCTTGCAAAAATGTCCTTAAATTGCTGGAAAAATATTATTGACGACATCTGTGACAAGTCGTCAGGCCCGTGATAGGTCGTCACGAATTGTCATCACAAAAAGGGGTTGAATTCTAGATTTTCTGCCCAGGGCTGACGACATTTGGTGATAGGCCGTCACGGGCGTGATGGCTTGTCACAATTGTCATCACCAGTTTCCTGGCCAGACATACTGGAGTAAAATAGGCATAACTCTTTGCTCCAATATCGGTTTTTTACGAAATTGGTGTCGTTGGAAAGATAATTGAAAGAGATTTCATTTGATATATAGTAGGTACTCTAATTAGATAAATAAAAGGAGTTATGGTCGATTGAATTTGACCCAAATTTTAACGGTCACTAAAACTTGAACGATAGGAAAACTTTCAATTCGTCCATGAGTTAGGGAACCTCTATGATCTTAATTCACGCTCAAATATATTCCCACACGATTCAAAGTATTTCATACTTGGGAGGATATTTTTGAAATATTTTGACTCGTATTTTCGCTTTACTAAATACGCTCTAAGGCTCAAACTGGAAGAGGATTTTGTAGGGCATTACAGTATGTCAGTGTATCTCAGCTCAGGTTTTCTTGACCAAGTTTATAGATTTATCAGTTATTCAGTTACACAGATTTCAATCTTTTAGGTTTCAAAATATTTCAGTAACATGCTTATGCTTGGTCTTATATTCTCAGATATTACATGTTTATACATTCGTGCTCAGTTATCTCATGCATTTCAGTCAGTTCTTATCTCATAGACCAGTACATTCAAAGTACTGACCACATACTTTTCTTTGCGCTATGTTGTCTTATAATTTAGGTTCAGACGCTTAGTTTCCCGACCGTTCTTATATAGCTCAGCGTTACCCAGCAACAGTAGTGGTGAGTTCTTATCCATCAAGGATAGGATATGTTTTTCTCAGTTATTTCAGTATTTTCTTATTCAGTTAGTCAGAGTTAGTAGGGGGTTTGTCCAATCAACTCCTCATGATGTTTAAAGGCTTTCAAATATTCAGTTAGACATTCAGTCATTTCTTTTAGTATTTTATCAGATATTTTAGGCATGTTATTGTCACGCATTTTCAGTATTTAGATTTATAGTACCTTATCAGTTTATTTTCTACTCATGTATTATATTACTATTTTACTGAGTGCTCGTAGCAAGTACCAACTCATGGGTTAGATTGTACTCACTTGTGGCCATAAGTACCGTTGTCACGACTAGGAATAGTCTTGGGTCGTGAAACCTTTAAACAAATCCAAACAGAAAATGCATTCATAGCATATATGATCCCACCGAGAAGCTTTTCACTCACTGTATTCATCAACCAGGAAAGTACAATTGCATTATAAGTTTCCCATTGCTCATGTAATTCGTCTCGATATAGATCTTTATTGCAAGCTCCATAAAAAAACCAAATTTTCTCTTCCCTAATAATGCAACTTCATCGATCTACTCCAAATCCCATAGTTTTCTGAATTTACGAGTTTGATAGGAATGAATACTGCACCTGAAGAGACTAATGGATTGATAAATAGTGGATCACTCTGATCATTTTTTGGAGGCATTACTGATGACTTTTGATCAACAAAAACTCAAAAATTTCTATATGTAAGTGATTTAAACTCAATACACATTAGACCATGATCGAACAACTAATGTACTAATGAAGAAATGGAGTAGAAGAAGAAGATAAAGATACAGACATAAACAGAGATCTAAGCTATATTAAGAAAACTCTTTTGGATAGCCTCGATCAAAGGATCTGGTACCAAGTAAAAATTGAACATTTTCAGCTCAAACTCAATTGAGAAAGCATGAAGAGAAAAGAGAAGAAAAAACTGTATTGAATGATCATTATTACAAAATTACTCAATAACTTCCTCGTACCATCTTATATAGTTAAGGAAGAGAGACTAAGAAAATATCTTATAACTAACTCCAGTTGATAGCTAAGCAACTAACTCATTTACAGCTTACTACAACTAATCACTTAACCAAGTGGATTAACCAACTAACTGTGACATTAAGCTAACATACTAGAGTAATAATAACCGAAGAAGCAGTGACTGGCACTGTGTCTGTGACTGTGAAGTGCAACATGATGTTCAAAATGATAAACAAAATTTTTTTAATTTGTGTGTTTTACCTTGACGAAAGATTGAAGAAGCCAAACTTTTTGTGTGAGCCTTGCATAGTTACACCTAATAGTTTAGTCACCAGAATTTAGAGGTTGATAGTTATTAATATTTTTCCAGTTGTTCAGGTAAGTTCATAAGTAGAGGTTTACTGTGTAGCATTTTAGCCTATCTGTTTTGGGTAATTGGACATGTTTGGTCCTCAATAGTTTGTTACTACTTTGTATGACTCGTGCAGTTGTGGCGATAGTCCAGAGCATGTCCAGCCTATTTATGCCTCAGTAATTGTCCTTTTTCATCATCTATTGACAATTACTTTGAGTTAGATTTAGAAATATCTTAGCTACCAACTTTTTATTCCTGGAATGTACTATTCCATTATCGAGTCTCTAGAATTACAGATTGATGCATATCTTTTGGAGATGGTCATGTCAATAGTGGCAAGTGGATCATTTTGTACTAGAGCACTTTCTAGAGCTCTGTGACTATTAAAAAATGGTTGGGGACATGCTATAAATCAAAGACATGATTTTAAGTCTAATTGCATCCTAAGTACTCAAAGAATCAGGTTCTTTGAGTAACTAAGCAAGAAGTAAATTGTGAAATAGTAAATCAACTTTAAAACTTTCATATTGAAAACTCCAGGCATAAGGGAGTAAGAAACCACGACCAAACCTATAGGAAATTTCTCAATTTCATACTTCTAGACTAAAGGTTGACACATAAAAAATGAGTAATTCTATCCAAACCCAAAGAATTTGGTCAAGCTCAGGAGATAAGGTTCTATTTAGATGGATTCTACAGTTTATAAGGGTGTATGACTGCATTCAACACCAACTTCATGTCTGGTTTTTAGCACATTAGACCATTTGATGATTTAAGCTCGGTACCGAAACTTAAGTACATTTTAACAAAGTCATGGAAAGATTCTAAGTCTTAGTCATAACAGAGTGTAAGATGTAACAACCATCTTATCCAAGTTAGATGAGGTAGATGTCAAGACCTGATCAAAGAAAGGTGGGAGGGAAATTTATTTTTTAAGTGTTCGATGTGATACTCAATGTGACACAATGACTATCATACCAAAGTTGGACATGACGGAGGTTGTGGAATGACAAAAGGAGAATGAGGAAAAAGAAAAAAATTGATCAAGTGTAAGATGAGATAGGTAGGTTAGCATATAATATAGAAATTTTTGTTCAAAAATGGGAAATAATAAACGTAGATTTCATAATAGGTTTACCTCATTCACTTTAGAAGCATGTTTCAATTTCGGTGACTATGGACCAAGTTACTTAATCATTACACATTTTACCTGTTAAAAGTATCAATGCAACAAAGGAATATGCTAAGTTGTACATTTAGGAGACTGTTAGGCTTCATGGCATCCCAATGTCCATTATATTAGATTGATTTTCTTAGATCACAACAAACTTTTGGAAGTCCTTTCAGAAAGGATTAGCCAACCGACTTAATATCAGTACCATTTTTAATTCTTTGATAGACAGTAGCACATGCTTTAGAAACTCAAGGATATGTTAATGCTAGCACCTTCGACTTCAAATGTAATTAAGATGATCATCTACATCTCATTTTCTTACAACAATAGATATCATGCTAACACCAAGATCACAACATATGAAGCCCAATACAGGAGAATATGTAGAATGCTTATTAGATAGTTTGAGGTAGGTAAGGCAAACCTATTTGGACCAGATTTGGTTCATAAAGCTATTTTAAAAGTTAGGTTAATTCAGGAGCAGTTGAAGATGGATTAGAATCACCAAAACTCCTATTTGTACATACGTCATAGAGATTTGGAATCTAATGTTGATGATTAAGTGATATTGAAGGTCTCACCTATAAAGGACGTCATCAGATTTGGAAAAGAGTAAAACGTAATCCCATTTACATTGGTTCATAGAGTCTTGCAAAAAATTAGGGAAGTAGCCTATGAGGTGGAATCCCCACAAAGTTGATTTTTGTCATGCTGGAAGCTACATCCTGGATATGTTATTTAGAATCACTAGTGATCTAGCATATTACCATGGTCATAAACATAAATACTACGCAAAATCATAAACCATGAAAAGATAGGGAAATCTAAAAATTGAATAACCCAAAACTAAAGTATACTAAAATAACTAACCTAGTATCTCACCAAACTGAAATAAACTAACTGTGTCTAAAAGCCTCTACTAACTGAAGAAGAGTTATTGGGACAAGTCGCTAGCTAACTCTAATACAAAAAATGAAACAAAAAATAAATTGCAAATGCCTTAGAACCATGAGGACTCACCAAGTTTGCTAAAGATATGCTACTTGAGACAAACTAATCATGTGGATGAGAATGGACACCAGAACCTATATCATAATAGGATATAGTGCAAATAAAAGTATGTGGTTAGTACAATTAAATGTACTAAGCATGTGAGATATGCAATGTTATAAATACACTAAAAGCATACTTAAAACTTATTTATATGAAATAGGTAAAACTAAATAAAATAACTAAATTATAGTACAACAACCTGAAAGTAAAATCATAAAATGTGTTGTGAAGCATAGCTGATAATCATGAAATAACTTAATTGAACTGAAATTTTGAGTCACGTACAATATCATGTAAAACTTTTTTTTTTATGGAAGTTCTAGTAATCGATATAAACCATATGAGCTAACATGGAGTCTAATGTACAATCTCAATTTGGGGGGGGGGGGGGGGGGGGGTCGCCTGATACCCGCCAAAGGTATAGAACCACTAACTGAGCCCGTTAGGGCTAAAGGTGTCACTCTCAACCGATGAAGACCCTTATCTTATCGTGGCAACAAAGGTTTGGTACTTGGGGTTATTTGGAACCCGTATCTACTCAATGCTAAATACTAATACCATAATTTATACTATTAACTCATAAATATAAATAGAGGTCTCTCTCTCTCTCTCTCTCTCTCTCTATATATATATATATATATATATATAAAAGAGAATAGTCTACCCTATAATTATGCCAAGTGGCATCTTGACAACTAGCTACTTGACATTTGACAACAAAACTCAATTTTATAGATTATTAATTATTTCATATTTTTTTTCACATATATTTCATCTATATATATAATAAAGGAGAATAGTCTAGCTTGTAATTATGCCAAGTGGCATCTTGAGAACAAGCTACTTGACATTTGACAGTAAAATTAATTTGTAGATTATTAATTATTTAATATTTTTTTCATATTTATTTCATATCTCTTCATATAATAAAAGAGAATAGTTTAGCATATAATTATTATGTTAAGTGACATCTTGAGAACTAGCTACCTGTCATTTGACAACAAAAATTAATCTTGTAGATTATTAATTAGTTCATATTTATTTCATATATATCTATCAATATATATAATAAATAAGAATAGTCTAGCACATAATTATGCCAACAGACATCTTGAGGACTAGCTACTTGATATTTGACAATAAAAATAAATTTTGTAGATTATTAATGATTTCATACTATTTTTATTATATATATGTGTGTGTGTGTGTATATACATATACATATAATAAAGGAAAATACTTTATCCTATAATTATGCCAAGTGACATCTTGAGAACTAGCTACTTGACATTTGACAACAAAAATTAATTCTGTAGATTAATTATGACAAGTAGCATCTTGACAACTAGCTACTTGGCATTCGACAACCAAAAATCAATTTTATAGATTATTAATTATTTCATATATTTTTCATATTTATTTCATATCTATCTATCTATCTATCTATCTATCTATCTATCTATCTATATAT